>NC_058049.1:17759859-17804859 GCF_020085105.1 Siniperca chuatsi
CAAATCAGAATTTTCCAAGCCAACTCTGAGTTGCCAGTTTAGGCTGGGGGAAAAAAATCCTAAACTGGCGACTCAGAGTTGGCTTGGAAAATTCTGATTCGGGTACAGCCCTAAAGCAGAATGTTGACCACTGTTTTTCATCAGACAACCTGTATGAAAGAGTAATGGACTGTTTTCCCTCCTCTAGGGCGTATCCCTGACAGTCTGAAGAACTGCGTTAATAAGGAGTATCTGATGGCAGCCTCTCAGTGGCCCAGCATGGAGGCAGCTACTGTTCACCCAGAACTTAATGGAGCCACTTACAGGTGAGAGGAGTGGATGCAGAAGATGGACAGGGATTACACATCAGGCGGGGGTTATGAGGCTGAACATGGATCTGGATGTAGTAAGAATCTTTTAAAGGTTTTTTTTTTTACCAGAGCAGCTGTCATATGATTTTTTTTTTTGTTTGTTTTGTTGTTTTTTTGTTTTTTTTTGCATCTGTGTGTCAGATTTCCTCCAGGTCTGATCAGTGTTGCAGCAGCAGGGGGTCTCCCCGGAGCTGGCGCAGGGGTTGAAAGCCTGGTTTCAGGAACCCTGGCGCACGGCATCGCCCCCGTCTCCCACCCCCCTCACGCCCCCTCCCCGGGGCAGCCTACTAAGGCTGAAGCCGACAGAGACATCCCCTCCGACCAATAGCCCCTCCTGCCGCCGCCAGCACATTCCGTCACATCTGGAAACCAACCCCCACCTCCACCTCCCAGCATCAGACACAGCCCGACCCTCCAGTACATCGGCAGCGCCAGTTTGACCTGATGTGGATCTACACGGTCTTGTTTCTCAGATCACATAACCAGCCCAGGAGTGACTTATCCACAGCTAGCCCCATCCCATCCACACCCCAAGAACACACACATCCCTCCATCTTCGTCCTCATCTCACCCATTCACCCACCATCCCCTCTCCCCTTCACTCCCCCACGTCAGCAATAACTGTGTTCTCAAGGATTCAATGATTGGATTGGTTTATATCCTTAGTTGGCTGTTGTTTTAATGGAAAGTTGATCTGTTGTGGTTCTAGGTGTTAATGTTTGATTGTTTAAAAAAAAAAACACAAAAAAAAAGCATTTCTGACATGGGGCTTTACAGTCTGCTGTCTCCCGCAGTTCCTCCGACTGACCAGTAGAGGCACAGAGGCAGAAAGGTTGAAGCCCTCCTTTGTACATTAATGGCTCATGTTACTGCTCTCTTCTTCTTCTTTTCTTTTTTTTCTCCCCCCTCCACCTTTCTTGAGATGGGGGAAAATGTGTACTAAAGTAAACCAGACAGAATCACAAACAGTACATCCTGTCCTCTCCATCAGGCATCTCGCTACCCCTCAGCCCAGTTTGGCCCTTGGGCTCTCCCTGGCACTGTCGTCAGCTTGCTCAGCAGAGGGATCCATAATGCTGTCAGTGTGGAGCTCTCAGACTGTCAAAGTGTATTTTATCTACTCAGCTCATACTTCAGATAGTGATACCCCAGATCCTTTGTCACCTTTTTACTGCTGCGACTGTCTAGTTTTAGGACTGTCCCCCCTTTATTTACACATGCTTTGCCCCTCATGGATTGTTTTGTCATGAGATAATAGCTCAGAGCGTCATATCAGAGAGCGCCTAGGCTTTAATTTCCATCTCACGCCAGCAGCCAGAGTGCTATGTGTGAGGTCTTTACACCTGGTGCCCACACAGAATAAAACGCAGCAGCTTTTTCTTGCTGGAAAAACAGCATACCAGAGGCCTCGCCAGCAGAGGGCACTCTCTGACTGCTCAGAGCTGAGAGAGTTGCACGCAGCTCATTTCAGCCAAACAGATGGACAGTTATAGGTTAGCTGTAGTGATGAAGAACATGATCACACACTGCCGTCATTCAGAACACAGGATGGGTGACCCGGGATCGACTACCGCCTTATTGTTTAATAAGATCTCACTGCACCCCACCACCACTACCCTGCACTCACCCTCCACTCCTCTCCCACTGTCATGGCCCACCCTACACATCTGCTCATGAACCAGTATGCATCCACCAATTCCTTTAAGCGTGAGGGGACAGTAGAGTTTAGATTCCCTGTAGGAGCAACGGGACAGTGTTATTGCATGCTGGCTTTGTTATTGACAGTGGTGTGTGTGTGTGTGTGTGTGTGTGTACGTGTACATGCGTGTGTGTGTGTGTGAGGGTTTGTGTGTGTGTTTGTATGTTCCCTCACCCTGTTATGATAACAAGCTATTGTCTTTCCAAAGGAATAGTCCCTAGGAGTAACTCTTTAACGCTGTTGCCCTGGTGTCAAGGGAACACCTTTCTAGTACCTCAGTAACAGATATTGAATGTACCGTGCATACCCTTTTTATTTTTTGTACAGATTTTCTAGATACTTCTTTACTATTCTTTACCAGAAGGGTTGTGAAATTGTAGCAGTAATGATACAATAAAAATTAAAAAAACATTTCCCCATGAAATAAATTGACAAAATCTATTTAGGTTCGCTATAGATCACTGAATACTCAGGCTTCAAAACCAACGCGTATCTTTGCCTTTACCTTTTTATTTCCTCACTGTGGAAAGCAACGCTTTCCCATTCTTAGACTTCAGACTGTAATTGATGTGTTTCGACTTCCATCTTACTGGCTAAAGAAAAATAAGGAAAAAACAAAAGGCGGTCGCCATGGTCTGCTTGTTTTCTTTTTGTAGAACAGTAGTAGTAGATGCAGTTTTGTTTTTGCCCCCCCCCCGTCATTGTCAGGCTGCTCTATCTATAGTGCATGTGAGGTATTTTTTTAGGGGAAATACTATTGGCTTAAAGAATTTGTGTCATCTTGCTGTTTCCCTCTGCTCCCCAGCCTTTTCCCCCTCAGAGTGTTTTCAACCCGAGTTGCCATTTTTGTCGTGGTCAGTTTCCAGTGATGTACATTTTCCCCTCAGAGTCTATGAGAGACATGGAGCATGTCTGTGTCCAGAGATGCCAGGCTCCTCTGTCATGTGATGAGTATATATTTTTTAAAAATAACCCCCATAGTTTGGATTATGAGCATAATAGTAATCTTAAATTTTGCTGTTGATGATTATATATATTTTTTTCAGTTCAGCAGTGCACTGTTAAGAAAACCATTCTGTTTTATTGTAGGATTTAATTTTTATGGATATGCTGTCTGTGTTCTACATGTTGTACTGAAACATTTCAAAGAAAACAAAAGATCCCTCTCCTGGTGTTTCTTTTAATATAATTCTTTAATTTCTTTTTATTTTATTTGTCTTATCCCAACTGTCCTTTCCAGCTGATATCCTCTGGGCCTTACTTATTCTCTCCCTGTAAAAGTAGCTGTTATAGAAAGTCGCCATGGAACCACTCACTGCCTTAATACAGTTGACCACAGCAGGTAAAGTCAGGAGACACACCCAGTCGAAAAGAACAGGCCTCAATCGAGGCCACTTCGCAAAAAGCTCCTCACACCCCGGCAGGCCTAAATCTGCAGCACCTTGCATTTCTTTTTCAGTGATGAACCACATTTAGCCTTGTGTAGACAGTTTGTTTTTGGCTCAAAGACATAACTCCAGTGTGAATGATTACTGTGCACTCATAAGATGTTTTTTTTTTTTTTTCATTTTATTTTCAATATTTCTAGTCAGCCCGGCAGTGTGTATGTGCGTAGGCTAACAGATAAGCACAGTTTGTATGCTCACAAAGCCACAGCTGATATTTCACTCTTGGGTGTGAGAATGCACCCCCTGCCCACCACCACCACTCTGGGGCTCTAATAGCGTCTTTCACAGTGCAGCCAGAGCCATAGTGGGGCTGGGGAAGGGAGGGGGAGCATAGCAGACACTGGTGTGGTCTGTCCAAAAAAAAGCAGAAAATTAAGAATCGGTCACTTTTTCTCTCAGGGTTCAAACGCACACATATCCTCCAGCAGTCGCCTCTGTCTCGTGTCCCTGTCGTTACCGCCCTCAGAATGTAGAACAGCCTCTTGCGTTTTTAGAAACCCTCGTCCCCCCTTTGTGCACAGGTCTGAACTTTATTTTTATTTCTGTTTTGCTTTCTTTTGGCACTGACATCTAACCATCTAACAAGGAATGAATGAATGAATGTTGAAAGTGACTGTGTAATGTTAAAATTGGGAAATGTATTTTTACAACATGTGAACGTGTTTTTTTTCCACTCACTCTCATTGTGAATCGATTTTTTTTTTCTTTCACCAGACTGCAAAAACAAACAAAAACACAACAACAAAAAAAATCTCCTGTAACTAGGCTCTTAAGCTTTATTTTTGTTTTTTGTTTACTTTTTTATTAGAAACAATCATGTTTGTGATGGTAACTTCCAATGGTAAACTCCACACCGTATTTTAATAAAATCTTAAAAATTAAACATTTGCTCTCTTGTTTGTACCTTTCTAAATATCAGTAATTATCTTCTGATCCCCAGGAACCTGTGTGTACTGAACCTTTAACTCTGTCTTTGGTCATTTCATTTGAAAAAGTTTCTGAGCTTGATTATAGTGGTCAGTAAGTTGGTGACAATTACTGCCAGTTGTCAGTATGTTGTGTCACTGATTGCACTCAGCAGCTTCAGGACATAGAGCAGAGTTTACAGAGTTTGCCATAAACAAAATTGTTTACTACCACAGTTTGTCAGCTCTTTTATATGGCAACGAGGGGTTATGCAGTGCCAGAACGGGCAGCTTTACAAGTGGGCAGCCTAGGTGGGGTGTATGGGAAGGGGGGGCTTCTGTGTAGACCCACAGGGCAGAGGAGGGCGGGGGATTATCAGCCCCAAAATTACTACCACATGCACATAACCAGGAGCCTGCTCTTAAAATGGAGTGAAGGGACTGAAAGCTGAAGTCCTCTCTCTTGAGGCACCTTTAGGAGCCCACTGGCCATAGGCTGGCAGCATTGCGAGTTAGGGTGACATGGAGTCCATCATGGAAAGTTAAGATGGATTGTGTTTATTTGTTTGTTGACTCCATGTTTTAATTTTTCTTATGCCAATGTACAATTATTTTTTAAGCCCTATAACTGGCACTAAGCAGCATTTTGCTTTGTCAGTATGTCACAAATGTTACATGAATACTCCACTGATTTAGCTTTGCACACCTATAACATTGTCAGACTCACGATGGACAGTTTAAAAAAATTATCAAAATCAATTAGATGTCTTTTTATTCCACACATTCTTCTTCTTTGTCAAAATCTATATTACCCATGATGCAACTCCACCGCTGGCAGTTTAAGACATTTTTTTAATTTCACAGCCCTCCCATGTTCACCTCTTCTCCCTCCCTCCAACCACCTGAAATGATATTAATAGTAATATTTATAATCATAAATAGAGTACAATGGGGACAAACTAAAAACAATGCTAATGAATAAATAGATAATTAAACATTTAAATATAACTTATTTACTTATATTCAACAGGTACAAAGTTTAATGTGGTATTTCCCGCCTCACAAAGTTTTATCTAATATCTCAAATTCATACCTGGCCTCAGGTGCGAAGGTATTGTCTGCTGTCGCACCCATGGGGATCTTACGTTACTGAGTATGATGTGTTCTCCAAATATTTCCTAAAGTCACTGTAATATTTCTCAAAAAGGGATGGGTTTCTTTTAAAATTAAACCTCATGGAGGTGGAGGGTGGGACATCATTCTTCCATGTCATGGCAGTACATTTATTGCCGGTAGCAATTAAGTCCTTTTTAATGAATCATGCTTTAAGACTTGTGTCCCTTGTGTTTTTAAAGTGTGATATCTCTTAATAAAAGGGATTCCTAGCAGTAGAACCACATCTGGGTAACACTGCTCTATCTGCTTCCAAGAAGGAGGGTTGTCAAAATAATTTAGCCAAATCCAGATGGATCTAATTTGGGCTGCCCAGTAATAGAGCGGGAAATTTGGAAGCTTCAGCCCTCTTTGTTGATAAGGATTATATAGTGATTTTAATTCTGTTTGTCTCCCCCCCTCCAAATAAACCTTGGAGATCATACTTCAACATGTCCTAAAAAAGGATGTTGATATTTGGATGGAGAGAGTTTGAAATAAATACTGCATCCATCTGTCTAAATAATTTTTTACCCTGAAATGCTCAAAGCTAAGTGAAAAATTATTAATGAGGTTGAGAGGCAAGGCTATGCTTTGCTGGATATTAACTTTATATCCTGATATTACATTATAGGTGTGAAACAAAACAAGTCCTTGAGAGCTGGCAGGGAGGAGTTTAAATAATAATATGTTATCTGCATATAAGGAGATTACATAGTCCTCCCCCCAACCCTAATCCCTGAGGGGTGTGATTTTATTGTGATGGCTAAAGGCTCAATCACGAGTGCACAAAGCGCTAATTAATCAATTAATTAATTCATTTCAGATTCTAAAGAGTTCTTTTTGGATTGGCTGTCTCTTTTTCAGTGAGGAATATCTAATAGTGATTCCCCTAATCTATGCCATCAGAGCTTCTCAAATGATAGATTGTGAGGGGGACCCTTTATTTGTTTCAAGAAATGAGTCGATTTGATCATGAATTAGTTTTACATAATTTTGGTCATTAATTAAATGACTGGTAAACCTCCACCATTTAGAATTATCATTAGTATCTTGCTTAGCAATGCGGAGCAGAGGAGGTGCTCACAGGTATTCTCTCCCAGCATGAATAAAAAAAAAAATCAATCCTAGAGTCACTTTTATGGACACGAGTAAAAAGAATGGCCTATTCATAACTTGATTTGTGTCTCTCCCTCCACATGTCTACTAATTAAGATCTGGGATTTCTTTTTTCAGAGCCCTAGCTGCAAAAGATAATGGTTTGGCTATAGAGGAGATCTTTGCCTGAATCCAAAACCAGATTAAAGTCTCCTCCAGCTATAAACTCAGTGGGGGAACATATAACCTTTAGAAAAATGTTACCAAAGAAGTTTGGATCATCCTGATTTGGACCATATATGTTAAGCATACTTACTGACTCATGTCAGTAAGTATGCTAACTAAAATGTCAAGGACAGTCAATATTTTATCATGTGGTGGAAAGAAAATCTTCTGTGAACAATTTCAGGTTATTTATGTGTTTTTATACCATCCATCCTCCTAACAAGACTAAGAGTCTACAGCCATGCTAGCTTTGAGACTTTTAACTAAATGCTAATGTTAGCATGCTAACATGCTCACAACAACAATGCTAACATGATGATGTTTAGCAGGTTTAATGGTAACCGTATTTACCATTTTAGTTTAGCATGGTAGCATGCTAACATTTGCTAAATAGCACTGATGTTATTTGTGAATGTGAATGTTATTAGTTTTTCAAATATTTGGTCATAAACCAAAGTATTGGACAAATGAAAACTTGAAAGCCTGATGATGGCGCTAGATGAAAAGTTAAGGGGTCACAATTAGTTATCGCAATTCATCACTGGACATGAATGTGTGTACCAAATATCATGGCAACACAAATGTCCACCTCATGGTGGCGCTAGAGGAAGAGACAGAGGATCACCAAAGTCAGTAGGATTCATCCTCTGGAGACCATGAATGTTTGTACAAAATGGCAATAAATCCAATAGTTGTCAAGATATTTCAGTCTGGACCAAAGTGGTGGACCAACCGACCAGCCAAAAGCTGAGATGACACTGATCTTTCCTTATATTATCTAATTCTTTACATTTTTGTCAATATGGCTACATGGAACTGGAGGCCAGTATACATACTGTTATATACTGTGCTGGCCAGTTTCTGTCTAAATGTGGGACAGCCATATTACATAACAGCATGTGTAAACAAGTGTGTGTAGTTGAAGGAGGCCCAGGATGCGCGTATTTTAACAGACCTGATTCACACATACTTCAAACACGCTTTGGTTCATTGCTTCCTAGGTCCCACTTGAGATTGTGCAACAAAGTGCAGCTGAGCATCATTCACCTCACCCAGTGGTATATTTTATCTGTCAGCTCCCATGCTGGGCAGTCAGATTTTTTTATTTGTTTGTTTAGTTCAAGAGGAGGAGCGGGGGGGGGGGCACGGGCTTGAAAGCCTCAGATTTCATGAGGTCTGGGAATATAACGGTGAAACCAGTAAAATGGGAGTACTGGTTCCTGTACTGCTGCTGGGTCAGTACCTTCAGTACTGCTCTGTAAACTGGGTCATCCTGCTTCAATAACTTCTATTGGTTTTAGTGAGTGGGTCACAAAAAGAAGAAAACAACTCGAAGTTGTTCAAAGGTCATGCAAGAAACTGAGGTCCAGAGATAAGAACATCAACAAAGTAAAATTTTGCGCCTTGATGGTGAGAAAGAAGAGCATTTTGACAGATCAGGATGTGTGTGTGTGTGTGTGTGTGTGTGTGAGAGAGAGAGAGAGAACATTAGTATATGTGCATGCTTGTGCATGCATGTCTGTGTGATGAATTAGTCTCCAGACAGATGACTTATCCCACTTGGAGGGATCGTACTACCAACCCCAAAGCCGAGTGGATAAATATTTGCCTTCGGTAGTCTTTGGAATGATTAAATATTATTCCAGCCACTGAATGACTCAGATGTTGCATCACCGTCAGACAGCACTAGCTTTGTTTTCCTTTTTAAAAGATACTGCATCTTTAAGATAAGTGATAAGTGTTTTATTTGACCAGCACTAACAACTTATTGACTTAGAATATAAGATATATTCTGTATTTTTCTTAGTGTCATCAAATCCCAGCTGTGCTGTTAATACTCACTCAAGCACCAAATGTGTATTAATTCACAGCTCAAAATAGTCCCCAACCCACACACTATTATATGTCCTATTTGAGTAATGTTTGCTAAAAACTACAGTACCCAGCTGGTTTAGGAAATTACTGAGCCTAAAATATATATTTGTGTTTTTAGTCATGTTAGTGGCGTGACTCTGAAGTTGATTGGTCAGTCAATGGTCCACCACTTTGGTCCAAATTGAAAAAACTATTGGATGATTTGCAATCATTTTGGTGATCCTGACTTTTCATCAAGTGTAGAATAGTCTTGTTAAAGATTTACGTTGTCAGGATATACAAATGAGCTTTGAGCTGAGTGCCACAGACAGGGAAGAGGCATCAGAAGGTATTGAGAACATAGCCATAGATTTCAATATGTGCATTTGTCCCCCCCAATAAAAACATAAAAGTAGCAGAGGACTTTTATGCTGTCAGTGTCACTGTTATGCTGATGATACACAACATTACATCTCTGTTTCGCCAGACAACCACAGTACCTTAAATGTTTTTAACTGTCTCACTGACATTAACATTTGAATGAGTAAAAATGTTCTAATAGAAATGAGCAGAAAACGGAAATTCTACTCATTGGTCCAAAAGCAGAAAGGCAGAGACTTGAATCAGTGCTCACTAGCCTGTCCAAGCAAATCAAAAATACATGTTACTGATCTGGGAGTGGTTTTAGACTCTTATCTTAATTTTATTGGCCATTTTAACAAGGTCACAAAAATATAATTTGGAGGAACATTGCCAAAATTTTCACAATTTTTAACTCAGAACGATGCTGAAATGCTGAAACATGCTTTTATCACTAGTCGCTTAGATTACTGCAACTCTCTTTTTACTGGTCTCCCTAAAAAATTACAGATAATTCAGGACACTGCTGCCTTTCTTTTAGAAGTTCCCACAAGGAATCTGGTGAGACTGCTTTCTGTTTTTATGGCCCTAAACTGTGGAACTCCCTCCCCTTGGATCTCAGGACAGCAAACACCCTTGGTATTTTTAAAAATAAATTAAAGACCCATCTTTTTTGGCTTTTAATTTGAGTTGACATTGCTGGTATCATTTATCAAACTTTGTTTGCTTTTTTCCCCTTTCTATTGCCTTTGCTTTTTATTGTTATGATATGTCTTGTGACTTTGGGCTGCATCTTTGCATGAAACGTGCTACACAAATAAAGTTAATATTATTAAAGTTATTATTATGATGTTGACGAACCGCTAGACTCATAGACACAACAATGCATCCTGTGAAGCAGGTGGTGGCAGTATGCAACCTGAAACTCAATGGTTGCAATCTTCCATAAAATGGAAAGAAGAATAAGCAACTATGCACAGTTGATAACCATAGAGGAGCCAGAAGGGAAAAGGAGGTCTGATATTAGGACATTTTTTTCTCAAAAAGTCTCAAGACCAAGTTATGAGTTGTGATGGCAGCTAATGAGCTACTAGGTAATGTTTTTCGAGTTTACTTTCAGAAGTTTTGTTTGCAAGTTTGCTAACTAATCTTAAGGTAATGTTGCCTGCCCACAATTAAAGCTTGCATGCCTGAGAGCCTTACTGCATTATATTCCATTATATTTTGAATTGTCACAGCACACCTGGATTTTGTGTTTATCTTTACATAAATAAAGACATTTCCACCATAAATTGATGCAGAAAAGGTGCAAATTGGTGCATACAAATTCACCAGAATGCAGGAAGTGAAGTGTTTGACCCCCAGGCTTAGTATGCGTTCCCCCAATGTTGAAACCAAATCTATGCCCCTTGATTGAGAGATGGACTAACAAATTGTTGGTTTTGGTCTTTTACTGAGATTTGTTGACAATATGAAAAATATTGAATACACCAGCCTTAATCTTTGAAATGTCAAAAAGCGTCTAACCCACCACACATTATTAAACTGTCTGTATTTATTTTCCCGTACCCTTCTTACATAATATTGGAACACAATACACGCTGTCAATATTATCCATCTGTTCCTAATGCTGCTCTTTCCTCGTGTCTATCTGTCTGTCTTAGGGGTCTGGAGGGTTTGCGGCAGTGAAGCTGAGACACTGGAGCTAGTATGGCCCCAACCCAACGCTCTGTGATTAGCTCATGGTTTTCCTCTCATTGCTTCACTCACTTGGCTCGTGTAACACTGACGTGAGCACGTGATTGACAAGAAGAAAACTTTCAGCTATCTTGGAGATTTGCGTCAGTCAGGCAACCTGCAGCCATTCTGCTGCTGTATCTGGTGTCCTAATGCTATGTTGTGTGTGTGTGCTGCAGAGTGTGGTTTAACTGTAACTTAACTTTGGACATCTGTGTTCTAGTAATCAAAATAATCATCAATTCCCGCATAGGTTTGCTGGCACAGGTGTGGGTCTAAATGTCCATTGCCGTATGTGCGAGTTCACATTTTGAAGGATTTTGTGTGTGCACTGTGCGCTCACACGTACGCACACCTGTGTATTTGACAATGTGTCAATGACGTTTCACATTAACGTGAGTCAATCTGGATGCTGAGTTCATTGTCATTAATCAGCGGGCAGTAGCAGGAAAGTCTGGGTTTTTCCCGTAACCTACTTTCAACTGCAGAGACAGACAGACAGATGGATGATAGATAGATAAATAACTAGTAGATAATAGTAACTGTTTTGGAGACAAAAAGGGAGGAAAGAGATGGAGAGGAATGAAAGAAGAAAGCAAGAAACAAATGGGCAGAGGGTGTAATTGTTAATTTGATTATTTATGACTGCAAGACACAAAGTCCAAATTGTTACCTGATCCACATCTAACCCCACTTCTCCTCTTTCTCTGTCTGCTCCTCTTCGTCTCCACTCATTCCTGGAAGGCTCACAGGCGAGCCATACAGTGACGTGGCTGAGTCGGTTTAAAAGTCCAATCGCAGAGTTTGTCTTTTGAGTCTGGCTGATGTTGGCCAGGTCGAGTTGATAGTGCTGATCTAACGAATAGCTGTGCCCAATCCACATTAGATCGCAACCCTGACCAGGGTGTGTATGCGTGTGTGTGTAGAAGTAGATTGTTCGATGAAATATAGGCTGACTGCTTTGTTGCATCATAGCCATGGATAATAACCAGGAAAGTAACAAAAGTTCCTAGATATTTCACACGCTCTCACAAGCTAACACAGTCTCATTTAGCTTGAGCCTTGACATGTTGAGTGGCTGCCAGTAACAGAAACCTCCCTGGTTGTCCATGTGTGTACCAGCTGTGGGAACTGGTGACCACACGTCTCTGACACACACACACATACCCTGACCCGAGGAAAAGGGGTTCCTCAGCTGAGATCACTGCTGGATCAGCCACAGGACAGACAAACTATTTGAAAGGGGAAAAAAAGACGGCAACCATTTAAAACCCTTTGATTCTCTGCGATGTCCAATCAGTAAATTAACTGCAGAAATAAAAGCCTGTACTTTTGTCCAGACGTCTGTTATCCAGGTTGCATGTCTATGCGTAAGCCCTATTCCACATTTCTCCTTCTATTTTACTGCCATTATTCAGCAACCTACACCTCTCAAGTCTGACAGTGTTCACTGAAGAACAGTGGTAAGAAAATACACAATGCTGAGTGGTGTATGTTAAGAGAGGCCAATGTGGTGTTGATTACCTTGTCAGCAATGAGGTTGCTGAGTTTACACAGCCACTGAAAGACTAGAGGGAAAGACGAGAGAAAGATAGAGGGAGAGAAGAGAGGGATAGTGGAAGAGCGGAGTGAGGCTGTTAACTGCCTTTCCATACAAGGAGAGGTAGGGGGAGGAGAAAGCGAGAGGCAGCAAGAGAAAGCGAGAGAGAGAGAGGAGGGTAATATGAGGAGATACAATGCGAGAGTGAAGGGAGGAGGAGAGAATTTTGGAAAGAGAGATAAAGACAGAGGACAGAGGGATAAAGGCTGATAAGGCTGCACCAGACAGCGGGTTACGGTGGAGAGAAAGAGAGAAGAAGTGAGTGAGTGGAGCTTTATCCACTCTGAGGTCCCAACTGTGTGATTCTGCTGCAGCTTCTCTCTGTCACTGACTGACTGATCCACACAGGTAGGACACACACTGATCACTGAGGATCCATTCATTCTCCGCACGAGAGTCTGAGAGTACGAATGCAAGAGTGAATGCTTTTTTTTTTCGCCATATGAAATCCAGTAAGCTTGTTTCTTTACCTGGAAGATGTAGTATTTTTGAGTAAATGCATGCAGTGGAGGAAGAAATGTTCAGAGCCCTTATTTAAAGTCAAAGTAACAGTGCAAAAATACTCCATTACAAGTAAAAGTTATGCATTCAAAATGTTGCTTAAGTAAATGTATATTATTATAAAAATGTATTATAGAATTATTGCCAGCAAAATATACATAAAGTATCAAAAGTAAAAGTTGCTAATTATGCAGTGTTATATTATTACACTGTGTGAAATATGTTATGGGATTATTAAGACTAATGCATTAACATGTGAGCAGCATTTTAAAGTTCAAGGAGGAGCCGGTTTGAACTTCTTGAATACTTTTGAGTGATTTCATCTATATAGTTTTAGAAATATATCACGTGTTTATATGTAGAATCTTATTTTGCAAACTAACTACAGCTGTCAGCGTTGTGTGTAAAAAGCACAGGATTTTCCTCTGGCGTATAGTGGAGCAGAAGTATACAGTAGCATCAAATGGAAATACTCATGTAAAGTACAAGTACCACAAAATTGTACCTCAGAAAAGGTAAATGTATTTTCCATTACTGAATCTATGTTTGTGCAAGAATAATGTGTTCAGATGTCTTTTGTTGTTGGAATTGCATATTTTGTAATGGACGTTTTTTTTTTTGCACACAAATATATTGCCACTGAGTTCACACAAATCTTTGCATATATTTGTACTTTTGCATCACCTTCATTGGTGCAATTTATATACAATATACAGCTACATAGATGCACTGTCCATCCTCACTCCTCTGCTGGAAATGTGGCTTTAGTTAAGTACTTCAGGCAAATCTGCATTTCCTCCTCACTTTTCTCTCTGTCTGAACTGCTGCCTACACCGTCATGATTTCGCCTCCGCCTGCATGAGAAACAGTCCAGTTTCTGACCTCCTGTTGTGATTCACACCTGGCCCAGTGCTTCTATCTGTCTGTGTTTTTGTGTATATGCATGAAGGTGAAATGGTATGTACAGATATGTGCACATTATACAGGAGTGTTCAAAAAGGGTTATTCAAGACAGAGTGATGCATCTCTTTTCTGCTGCTGAACAGCTGAATCCACCATGGCCCCGCAACAAAAGATTTTTTGAGAAAAATCTTAGGGAAAACAGCAAATTACCTCCCCACCATCCCCTTGTTAAAAATGAACATACCTCCTGCTGTGTGCACAAATCTGTGCTTGTGCGTGCATACCTGCATGCCTGTGTATATGAGCTGAGCTGGATGTGTGTATTATCTCTGCATGAGTCTGCTGTAATTACACAGTGAAGGTGCCCATGGGGCAGCAGCCGCTACATTTGGCTCCACGCCACATCCCCTTGTTTTATTGTGTCTTGTGCCTGACAGACAAACTGCTGTGTCTGTCTATGTTGACTGATGAGAACAGGTCTGTGGTGTGAGAGTGTAAACCTTATATCGACTGAAAATAATCATGTGCCTCTGTATGCATCAATAAATACCATACAGTCTATTATTATTACTGTATATGTTTTCAGGTGCAGCAGCAGACATCAGCTGATAGAAGGTCTCTGTGTGTGTGTTGCCTGAAAAGGTTCAGTGTGTCAGTGTAGGAATTCAAGAAATGTCTCTTTAGTGTGTTATAGTGTCAGGGTGACAAGTTCAGAGGGAAGGTCCAAGGGTCTACTGGACCAAAGTCTCAGTGTATATTAGGGTCATCTCATTAATGGTCTTTATAGCAACAGAGATCATGACAGCCACTAACAGACTGCCCTTACAGCATATCAGAAACAAATCATTTTGGAAATGTTCAGTGTGCACCAAATCACTTGCTGTGAATTTCCAGTTAAAAATGTTTATCTTCCTTCCTGGAATGTGTGTGAATGTGTGCCTAAAAGAGACAGAAAAAGATGCAAATCTTTGCAACAGCCTATACTAAACATAGTGGACTGGGCAAATGGGACAGTAGCTGTTAAGATCACATAGCGATGTGAAAAACCTCCATCTCCAGGTGGTGAACTTCCATTAACCCGAGCACACAGAGCTCGATCACAAGCGTCAAAAACTGCTTATTATCAGTCTGAAAATAATATTAATTTTTCCAAAAGAACGCTACTTTTTGGAAATCATTGCATAGTTAAGCAACTCAACCTGGAGCTTTATCTGCCTCCTACAGAGCAGCAAAGTTGCAGCCAGTGAGATGATCAGATGACTGAGCAGTGAGATCAAAGCTAGGCTCTGTGTGTCTCCACACTCGAGGTATTTTTATGGCTGGCTGTTAAACTGTGCAGTGGTTAATATACATTTAATGGAGACAGGGAATTGATAAAACACTCAGTGACATATAAGGCTGCGGTCAGAAAAGTGTCAGAGTTGGAGTTTTGCAGCTATATTGCCAGAGTAATACTATCTGACCTCTGGAAATAGACTTCAGGGACAATGTGCAGCAGGACATGAGTGTTATGTGTGTCTGTGGTGTGTGTGTGTGTGTTTGTGTGCTGGTCGACTTGCGCAGATTTAACTGTCTGCATTCTGCAGCTGCTTGGAGGTTTAGTTATAGTATAGTAACCCATAGAAACGCCACACAAGGCCGCAGGAACGAAACATCATTCTCTCTTTCTGTAACAGACAAACAGAAAAATTCATCAAGTCATAAACTCAAAGTTAAAACATCTGCCAAAAAAAATAAGTAAATGAAATAACATCCCTTTTCTTTTGCAGTGCATTTTTGCCCAAAGTATTTAAAGAATTTTAAAGAAGTACATTCAGTGAAAGTGTCCTCAGAACTGCACATTGGACAAAGACATATCACTTTCATCACATATCACATCTTTTTTTTTTTTTAGAAACATTAAAACTGTCACCCCAGTGCCAAATTTCTTTTGGTGGTTTTCAGGAATATTTTAAAAGGTTATATTGATAACATTTTTATGTAGACAAATATTAAATTAAAAAAACATCCACATAGCTTTTAGAAAGGTGAGGAATAAAAGCATCACTTTTTCTAAAAAAAATAAAATTAATTAATCATTTAAAAACTTTTGACGGGTCCAAAATTAATGTTTTGTTTATCTCTGTGTGTGATGTCAGACGTTTGGTTCCTGGTTCTACGAGGCTTGTGAGCCAATAGTATAACGACGTTGGTATCACGTAGTGTAGTTGACAATTAGTGTGGAGAAAATGGACACTGATGTTAGCACATATTAGCTGTCTTAGCTCAATCGTCTGAACAACAACCCATAAAATTACAGTTCTGCATATTTAAACAAAATAAACAACAACTACTGATAGCCATAGTCCTTACAACCTTAACTAATGTGTTGTCACCGGTTAGATTATCAAAATTAGAAAAATAACAGCTTCAATCCCTAAGGAGCCACGTTAGTGACGGTTCCATCCAGTTACCTGACGTTATAGTTCCCTCAAACAATGTGAAGTTATAACGAAGATGCGTATCAGAGGGGATTTAGAAGTGGGCCAGGGTCTGACATAACCGATGGCCCGGGGCCTGTACAAGTTTATGCAGGGCAACTTGATTGTCACTGGTCCATCCGAGCCGGTGGTGGACTGGTCTATTTATGAAAAGAAAAGTGAAAAGTCGTTCTTCTTTAAGAACGGAGTGGACGTGGGATCCCAATATATTACCATTGTGTCATGTCGAAGGTAAATTAAAGTTCAGAACTATTTATTATTAATAGTTATTGAGGGTGTCATCTCATATAGCAGTTTAACGTTAGCCCTATTATGCCCTAGCCAGCTCATTGAGCTCAACAGCTACGGTACTCACGTTAATATAAAAATCTGAAAATACTGACATGATCATACAGTCGTCCTTTCTCCCTGTAGCCACTGTTGCTGTGTGGCGCTCAGCTGTTTTTTATAATCCGCTATGAGATTTGTTTTCAGCAAGAAAACACTTTGTGTTAGGTCAACACTACGCTAACACTAACGTTAGCTAACGTCAACTTTTACTGTAGCTGTCTGTCTAATGTCGAGCGCTGTGGGTTTTAATATCATCCCTACAATGTACTGTACTGTACTATATAATCGGAATAAAATGTAAATATTTACCTAATGTCTTATAGTGTACTGATGATTGAAATGTCATTTTACGGCAAGTGTTGCAATATAGGGCCCCTATAATTATTAAATGATTAGGGAAAAAAGGATTACCTAAAGCTAGCTAGCAATTTCCTGAGATTACCATAGATCACGTTACATGAAACACCACCGCACAAAGTAACCTAAATCTATAGCTAATGTATAGTTATATGTTGCAAAATGTATTCATTATTCTATCACGAAAGATTCATCACTTGAAATGACTGAGTCTGAGTCTCACTCCACTCGACCATGAAATATGCAGGTTGTACAACGAACTGGAACCACTGGAACCACTTTAATTCTGCCACCATTAGAAACAGACAGCTGGGTTGGAGAGCAGAGATGGGATGAGAGTATGGGTGTAGAAGGTGGAGAGGAGGATGAGATGGATGGATGTGTGTTCGAAGGTAAGGAGAGGAGAGAGGACTGGTGCAGAGAGAAGACAAGTAGCATGGATCTGATTTACATCTCCTGGAGCTTTGTAAGAAATGCACAAACACCCGCTGGCAGCAGTGTCAGCGAGCAAAAACTCAACTCTTCAGCCAATGAAATGTAAGGCTGAGATGTGTTTTGAGCAATTATCATTCACGTGCCCTCCTCCCCTCTCTGCCTCTCTTAATAGAGCGAGTCTGACTCAGCAGCCGGTGGTCAGTGGATGGTCAGTCGGTGAGGTCAGTAGAGCAGCAGAGCAGACAGGACTTGCATGTCCTCAGAGATGTCATCTGTGTTGTTTTATTTTAGGCCAGCTTCTGTGGCAGACATTACAGTGACAGCGTTGAATGTTAACCGTTTTGCTGTGTAGCCACAGATTGGCTGTGGACCAACACACAGTCGACCCAGCCCAGGGGAATGGGAGGATTTTTTTTATTTTTATTTTTTAATCGAAGGCTCCAGGGTCAAGGGGTTCAATAAGCTTTGTTTTTAGAAAAGATGGATGTGTTGTGATATATACTTATTTTCCAGGATTGTTGCGGTTTGGTTTCTGAAATGTTCATGTTAAGATCCTTTCATTTGCTTGCTGATGGACAAAGATTACATGCCAAAGTAATTCTGCGAGACTTCATCTTTAAAATGTGCCACAAAACTTTTTACACTCATCGTTATTGGTGGTTGTGCAGGGAACCCAACCATATGTAAAGCTGATACATTTCTACCATGGGTGAGGAATACTTACAAAACCATTTTTTATTTCTCCATTTCTTCCAGATGATGTCATCAGAGCACCTGACCTGCGGTTGGCTGCAGCAGCTACTCGTTGTACTTCTGAAGCTTTGCCTCACTTTTGCTGGGCCTCTGCGACCACTCAATGGGACAGAGTGCACAGCCAAGGGTCCTGCTTCCTACATCCTGGTCTTTACTGGTCACTGGAGCCCACAGGCCTTCCCCAAGCAGTATCCACTATTTCGGCCCCCTGCACAGTGGTCCAAACTCATAGGTGAGAAAGACTGCTAGGAACAAAGAAAGTGGTTATTAGAAAATCAGCCATTTCTTATGGAAAATGTCCCCCCTGATGACTGATAATCCATTGAATTTTGACTATTATTTCAGACTTGCAACAGCAGCGAGGAGTCGAGGGTTATTAGTTTACCTCCCTTAGTCAAAATGTACCCATGCATAGTTTTTGTGTTAAAGAGGAGATGAATCAGGGACAGAGATGGTGACCACAGTGAGATGAAGGGACACTGGTTAGACAAAAAGAGACTTCACTTCATGTATCAGAGGTTTAAGGACTCATTGTCAGAATACACATATGACACATACACAGGGTGAGAGATGGTAATGAGCAAAGCAGCAAGAAGCAGAGAGCAATAAGAAAGACAGTCTAAATGCTACCAGATGGGGATTTACTCTCTGTTTCTCTAACTTCTGTCTTGCCATATCTTTAATATTTCTCTATTTCTTCAACTCAATCCTACACTCCTTCCCACGTTTCCGCTGGTTTACCACAGTGTTGGCGGTAAACACAGGAGTAAAGGTTTTGGGGCTGGTGAAGGTGGGTGATGATAGTATGTGTGGTGGGGTCAGACTGCTTACCTCAGAGCCAGGAGGAGGAGAAGAAGAAGCATTTCAGGCCCCTCTATTCTGCTTTTCCCCCCAAGCCATAGAGCATGGGCTGGATGGCAGATGTTTGTACATGTGTGTGCATGTATGTGTATGTGTTGGACTGCTCTTGTGCATCACTGTCAGCCGTGGCTTTGTCTGCCACGGCTGACAGTGACTCCCACTGGTGCCCTGCTGCCCTGCTGCCCTGCCAGAGGGTGATGGCCTACTTACTCCATATAGAGACAGGCACCAGAGATTCTGACACACCCATAATAGCATTAAATGTCCGTGGGTACCGGTGGACGGGGGGGGCTCAATGGGCTGACAGTCTGCTGGTAGGGGACAACAAGTTGGAAATGGAGTTTGTTACAGTACAAAGAAAAGCATAACCTGTAGAGGGGTTTGGGGGCCTGAGATGGTTTTGTGTTGCTTTATTGTGGAGACCTGGGGGCAAGGGACCAAGGACACTGCCAGAGGGAAGAGGGAATGGAGTTTGTCATGGCCACAGAAAAAACACAAGCAATTTAGGAAGGGTGGAAATGGGTTTGAACGTCTTGGTGGGGCTTAAACGTGATGTGTTATCGAGTTTCAAGGTCTTGACGCTTGTGGGAAATTTGTTAGGATGGAAATGCAATTAAGTGCATAAGTAATGGCAGTTTGGGGAGAAACAAGATAGTGTGCGAAGTGTGCTGGGCAAGTTGTGTGTGTGGCTCAGTGCGGCGTGTGTGTTAATACATGTGTCAAGAGTGTTTAAGTGTAAATGCACAGTTGTGTGCGTGTGCCTGTATGCAGCTCTGAAAAGTGAGGTAAGGCAGAACCATCAGAGCATTTGTCAGCGTGTTTCTGGCTAACCTTACTCTGCCCTTAAAACCACTGGCCCAGGCCAGTGGCTCTGTGGGTTTCAATACGGAGCTCCAGAACCTGCGGTACACTCAGTTTAACCTAAATCGGTCTCTTGATTCTCCACAGATTTCATAGATAACCAGAACTAAATATGAGAATGTGAAGTAAATGGTTCTGTTGGCCTAAAGGGTATGAAAAAGTATCAATAAGGGTTTTCAAAATTGTAAAAAAGCAAAACAAAATTTGCCCACCATCTGGCTGCTGACTCTGAGATTCTGACCTATCTCCTGGCAGCTCCAGCCTGTGCTGTGGTTTTATCAGTGATAGACGGGGAAAAGATGTAACTATAACCATGAAACAATGCCAAAGACATGCATGTGGGCAATTCCATCAGAACGATCTGTTTAATTGCAGGAAGTAGGAGGCAGCCATAGAAATACATACAGGCTCCACAGGCATGGTGGAAATGATCTCACCATCTGGCTGAGGCTCTGTGGTACTTCATTGACATTGATATGCATTCAAGTGAATAAGCATCTTACTCCTGTATTCTCCTATTTCTTGTGTTTCTTTTCTCCCTTAAGCGGTCAGCCATAATCGTCATTTTCGGCTGTGGGAGGAGGGTGCTCCAGCCAGTGCAGGGGTGCAGAACTTCTCTGAACTCGGGGTGACGGTGGAGCTGATGAAGGCGGCCAAGGAGGCGAGGAAGAGACGCGCAGTCGGCGCCATGTACCGAACGGCCGGCATCCCTAACGGCATCGGGCACAGCTCCACAGAGTTGCTCATGCAGTCCCGGTGCTCACTGGTAGGCACAAATAAAACTTAAGTAGAAGCAATACTCATTCACAAAAGCACACACATGCTCAGACACAGTAAGTCACACAAACCATCTGTTTGACTAAGTCTATTCAGTCATCTGGTGACCCAGGCCTCCACATAACGTCGTCCATCCGCTCTGACCAAACACTTCACCACTTCTTTCCACTATCCAATCAGACTATGTTTAGCCCAAGTGCTGAAGCCCTGCAGCCACAAACGCCCACATCCATCCTGCGCGGTCTGCTGCCTGTCCCACTGAACTCTTGTGAGCTCAGAATGAGGGACCCAGGATGAAGTTTAGTAAGAGGAAGAGACAATTTGGGAAACAAATATTTATTTTCTTGCCGAGAGTTAGATAAGAAGATTGATACCCCTCTCATGTCTGTACGGTAAATACGAAGCTACAGCCAACAGCTGGTTAGCTTAGCTTAGCGTAACTATAACCCAGGTAAAACTACAACTCATCATTTTCACACTTTGGTTTTTGTACACAATAAATAAACAAGATATAATTTGTTAATTAGTGAGTTTTATAGCTGCTAGTAGGTAGATTTTGTTACCTTTAGACAGAACCTGGCTAGCTGTTTACCCCTGTTTCCAATCTTTATGCTAAGCTAACCGCCTGCAGGCTCTAGCTCAATATTTAACATCTAGATATGTCGCCTAAATGGTTTCGATTTTCTCATCTAACTCTCAGCAAGTAAGCAAATGAAGTATATTCCCCAAAAGGTCAAACTATTCCTTTAAGGATAAAGGTAAATGATAGGTTCAAATCTTATTTAGTATACCGTAATTCAATATTCTCACATGCTCATATGTACACTGAGAGAGTTATTGGTTGCTGTAATCATTCTTTCTCACCATACCAGCCTTTAAGTGATCTCTTCCTTTGCGTGACAGCAGAGGAGATGGCAGATAGAATTTACAGTCCTTGTTTCGCGCAAAACTGCATTCTAACGTTCAGCCAAAGCTAATATGAGGCTTCAGCAGTCTGAGTTAGCCAAATCAAGAGGATATTTTCCAAGGATATTTTTTAGTGAAAATTTCCCTCTTTGTATTACTACTGCAGCACACCATGGAAACATTGTCCAGGGAAACACAAAGAGGACATTTTACACTAAAACTGTGGAAGATACCCATTTGATGAGGCAAACTCAGATTGCTGAAGCCTATTAGCTTGCATTTTACCGCATATTTATGGTTGATAAATGGGCTGATAACTGTGGACTGCTGTTTGGCTGGTACAACTTTGCTCATCGCTGGACTTCAGGGTACCACAGCTGCTGAATAGTGAGTGAGTTTGGGATCGAAGGTCATGGTTGGTATCTTTTTTTGGAGGCTTGGGCTAAATTTAGGCCTAGGGCTTAAGCAAAGGCAAAGGATTTGAGGTAGGAATGAGGTACGACACTGTGGACAAATGTGTCAGAGTTAAAACTAGAAATGTATTCCTTTATGTGTAACGCATATGTAGCTGATGAATGAGAGAGAAAGAGGTGAAGAGGAAGGGCGGACATTTACTGGGGTTTTTAGAAATAGGTGTGTGCCTGTATGAAAGTCTGGTGACCTACATTTGTTTATTGGTTATTCCACTGCCTGAACCCGGGGGACCTTAAAAATCATTAACAACGCTGTCGGAGGGCATCTTTGGTAAGTACTTGTCATGGACAGCAGCCATACAGCTTGTCGTCTAGGTACATGATGTCTGTGCCTTCTTTTAAATGGGTCCGTCTGTTTTCAGATCAGCAAACAGAACAAAAAAAACATTGTATGACTATTGCGTGTTTGTGCTGAATGTGACAATGACAGACTGAACGATGTGAATCTGTTGACAGCTTAATCTGTTATTCTGCATTTCTGTCGGTCTGTTTCTCTCTCTCGCACACTCGTTTATAAATCCCATCCTTTTTCTCTTCCCCACAAACCCAAACAATCATACGCAATGCCCCAACAATCCCAAACACATATGATTCCTATCCCAATATTCATGAGCCTCCTGCTATTGCTGTTAAATGTGTAATTCAAAACAGGCATAAATCCAAACAAGTACCATTCAGGATCCAACTGGCATTATTCTTAAAGATTCAGTCTTTTGTAAGATCAGTGGCACCACAGAAAATGGGACAACAACCACAACTGAGCGTTAAGGTGCTTGCGCTACTGGACTGGTTTTCTAGGACAACTCATTTTCTCTGGGGAAGATTTGCTGTGATGGAGAAAAAGTGAGAGGGATCATGGTAGCTTTGAGTAACTGTCTGTGCTCTAGAAACACTTCCTGGCCTGTATATTGCAAACACGGAATGATCAAGCCAGTGACGAGGGATACCCCTTAGTAGACGTCCTTGCTGAGTGGCCCAATGGATATAACAGGATGGGGCTTCTTGGAAAAAACAGTTTGAGAGGAGGGAGGGATGTCAGCAGAGGAGGGAAGAAAGGAAGGAAGGAGATCAGTGGAGGATTCTGAAAAGCAACAGAGCTGCTTCTGATTTGGTTTCTCTGTTTCTTGCCGTGCGTCACAGGCAAGAAACAGACCCCATGTGTCATGCTGACACTACCTTCCTCCTGTCCTGAGTGCTCTGCTCTGCCTGGTGAACTGGTTTGATGTCTGTTCCAGCACTCTTCCATCCAGCAGCACTCTATCCGACTCCAGGCCACCCTTTCTTAGCTATCCAAAAGCTGTCCAAGCCCACCCATCCTACCTTGAGCTTTAGCAGCTAAGCCCAGCTCTTCAAATATTGGGCCGAAAGTGAGGAGGCGTTTTCAAATGTGCCGTTTTCTGGGCGTCTGCCACCTCAGCGTGTGCTGACCCCTGGGCCACTTCCTGTATGAGGTCACCAGCTCTCAGGAAACATCCATCACACAGGAGACACTGTCTAACCCTGCACAGGAAACTGAGTGGGTGCATGCATGCGCACACATGCAGTCCCCAGTCCCTGCATATATAAGTTACAAAGTTTATAAATCCTGACATCAGCTGTGTGTGTGTGTGTGTGTGTGTGTGTGTGTGTGTGTGTTTGATGTTATGCTTACTGCATTTATTGTCCTTGCTATCTTACTATTATTCAGCTTATTATTTATAATTGAACTTAATTTATTCTACACACAACATATATGAACAGACAAGAGGCAGTATGACACAATGTTACTGTGGTGGGGTAATCAATTTTTTTAGACTGATTGATTGTTTTTATTTTATTTATTTTTTAATTTTGATATTATTTTCTATTCTCCTACAAAGAGCTGTAGGTCATCTTGTACTCATCCAGAGTGCTGCAGTGGGACGTTTGATTGGAACCAGAAAAATAATCACAGCTGTGCTTAGATTGCTCCTCTAGCTCTCTGGGTCCCGTAGGATCGATTGTAACTTTCGTCTTCTTGTAAAATTAAGTATTTCATTGCATTTCCTTTGTAGTTTCATTTACAGTTACAATCTGACAAAGCAAAGAAAGACAAGAAAGCTGCATGAACTCATCAGTGCAATATTAGTATTCACATACAGGACATACATTGGGTGTATGATGAGAGAAAAAGACAAAGAAAGAAACCATATATATAGTATACAGCTATGCTAGTAGCTCTGTGAGGCTGTACTTTGGCACATGCTAAATGCCAATGGTAACATGCTGATATTTAGCAGGTATAATGTTTACAATTTGAGAATTAGCACTTAACACAAAGTACAGCTGAAGCTTATGGGAATGCTATTAGTTTTGCAGGTATTTGGTCATAAAGCAAAGTATTGCATGATGGTGCTAGATGAAAAGTTAAAGGATCACCAAAGTTACTACAATTCATCCTGAGAAGGACATGAATGTGTGTAACAAATTTCATGGGAATCCATCCAGTCATTTTTGAGATAGTTCACTGTGGACCAACGTGGCAGACTGACCGGCGGCCAGACCATTCTTAGAGCCACGCCACTAGCATGGCTACAAAGACCATCCGCTTAATTTTAAAGAACTTAACGGCCTTGCTCCTCTCTATTTCAGTCATGCTTGCGATTTATGAGCCATCTACTTTATTGATTAATAAATAACTGATCTTATCAAGTAAATTTGGTCTGTAAGAGTACATCTAATTGTGCTTTTTTATTGCTCTGTCTATAGTCTGTCTTAACTGTAAACTAAATTTCCCTTTTGGACAGTAAAGTTTGAACTAACTGCATTCTCTCTCTCTGATTGACAGCTGTCCCTGATGGTGAAGATGATCCCCAGCCCCGACTGGTTCGTCGGTGCGGACAGCCTAAACCTTTGCGAGGGCAGTCGGTGGAAACAGGAAGTGACCATTGACCTCCAACCTTATGATGCAGGGACAGACAGTGGATTCACTTTCTCCTCTCCCAACTTCCCCACCAGCCCCGCAGAAAACATCACAAAGGTGACCTCTTGCAATGTTCACAAGTACAAAAACCATCATTTGTTCATACAATGACTCATTAATTTAGTCATTCATCCATTAATTCCAAAAACAAAGCCAGTGGGATGGCCCTCATCTTATTCTTAAAATATGTTAGGATCATGGGTATGGGACGTTATTCTTAGCTGTCTCCACTTAAATTATTGCTTGGTGGCCTTCATGTCTGACCTGAGGTGATTTGAGTAAAAAGGGTCTCTCTTGCATCTATCCTTTCCCAGCATGTGTTTTAAAGTGGGCTATTGTGCATTTGAACTTTTGTTAAAAACTGCTGGCTCTCATGGTGAATTACACCTGACTGTTCTTTGCTGACTTGTTCAGATCACATCGCAGATGCCGAACCATCCAGCCAACTCCTTCTACTATCCACGCTTAAAGGAGCTTCCACCTATTGCCAGCATAAAGATCACTCGACAGAGCAGATCACCTGACCGTCAAACCCCAATGTCCAATCATATTCTGCCAAACTCTATCAGTCCCCAGCGCTTCTCAGGTAAGACCACAGGACTCCCTACATCAACGGTGCCCAAACATTTTACCTGGAAGGGCCAAACATTATTGATGATGATTATAAATTAATGGGATAGTACAGACACATGGAAAACACACATCAATGCTATTACATTGATTTGTATGACATCAAATTTATAATATGGTCCCAGTTCCAGGACTTTGGCCCTACAGCCCCACTTAAACAGTTCTACATAACTTGCAGATGCTACAAGCACATGCTAATGCCAGCCCTGTATTTTTCTCACATTTCTTTCCCCCTTGATTCAGCGACACCACTGGACTGTGAAGTGTCTCTCTGGTCATCCTGGGGTTTGTGTCTGGGTCCCTGCTCCAGAGGCGGTGTCCGCCACCGCACACGTTACATCCTCTTGCGGCCGGCCAATGCCGGTACACCCTGCCCTGAGCTGGAGGAACAGGCTGAATGCGTACCACACAGCTGTATGAGACTCCAGTAACTGCCAGTATTCAACTGGGACTCTCACGTTATCACTGCTGGACTGAGAAATGTTGCTGCATCTTGAGCATTTCCTTGATAATGCAAAGGATTTGTGTGTTTGTCACAGTCAAATTGTGGAAATTTAAGACTTGGTGCATTACCTTTGATGCCCATTAGTATTACAGTGTACACTCCTCTGGGTGTATTTTAATGACGATAAAGGGAAGTCTGACTGTAGCAGAGCGCTGGACAGCTATTAATGTTTGAGATAACACTTTGAATGTGTTTAGATAAAAAGTGATTTTTATAAATTGTCGTGGATGCAGAATAGAAACACTGAGAACAACATACGTGACAAATGTGTCCCCTCAAAGATCTGTATGAGACTTGTTATGGTTTGCTCATTGTCAACAACATACGCATTTGATCTGTACGCTGATAGGGGCACACCAGAGTAACAAATCCTTAACAAACTCTTACATGTATGCACACATGTGCACACAGACTTCAGCACACAAAAGGTCCTTGCACATACTGCATACTTTTACAGGCACGGAGGCATTAGTTTACTTAGGTAACCTATACATGCTTGGCACATGCATCTCTTTCAAAATAACCTCACAGCCCAATTTATAAATATCACCTTTCACAAGAAACACCTAATAGCTGACTTGAGGCTTAGAGCTGGTCTGAAGAAGCTGGTGTATTTTATATAATAAGATGCAGGTTTTTATAGAAATAAAAATAAATATTTGTATTATTATCTCTTTTGATATTTTAATGTTGAGATTTTGTATATACTGTATGATGTATCTTATCTTGTATAAATCATGAACAAACATGGAGGTGTGTTTTTCAAATAGACAACGTGTGTGTTACTTTGTTCCCCTGCATGGCCTTTCAGTTGGAAACTGTTATTATGTGAAATCAATGTCTGTATTTAAAACTCCTGTGAGACCAAAAAACATTCTTGATTTACACGGTTCCAGTAATACATGATGAAGTCAACTTATTTGTGTATGCCAGAGCATAATTTGACCAGTATTGACATGTCTTTATTTGTGTCCAAAGAACTCACAGCCTAAATGCAAAAATACACAGCCATAAATATCACAGTATGAAAAGGTTATGATGCCTTATATTCACCAAAATAGAAGCCACAGTTCTACATATTTATAGAGGGAAATTATATTCCACAGTATCTATCTATCCTAAACTCTGATAACTCAGTGCTTCATGGTCCTGGGGTACTTTGTTTGTGGTATTTGAATGGTTGATAAATTAATGTAAATATCAACTTTTTTACTGATAGGAATTATAGTACTACCAAGTATTCACTATGGTAGCCTCCCCACTGCACTGCAATGAGGAGTTTGTGGCAGTGTAGCACCTCCTAGTGGTCACAATCAACAACAACAGTACTACTACTACTACTACTATTAATGATAGTATAGTATTAATGATGAAAAATAATAGAAATGAAATATTAATTACATTTACTGGTCGTGTTTTGTATAGTTTCATGTGTACTTGTATTTGCACTGTATATGTATGTTTAACATATACAGTACAATTAATTATTATTTTAAACAACATGATGCCACATGCATTTGTTCCTTAAATAAAATGAAATAAAATAATATAGATAAGGGTTTTCTGTGATATATACCGCAGGTCAGGTTTTTGTGACAATGTTTTTGTGTTTGTAAAGAAAAAAGTATTGACTTTAAACTGGCAATGTTTTTGAACATTTTCAAGATGTGGAATAAGAGATTAGGTTTCCACCAGAAAACTCTGTAGCAGAGGTGGTAAGCCACCCAAATTGTGATGCATCTCATCTCGTAATCAGTTTAGTTAGTAGATGATGGCCTAAACAATAGCTACATAAATTAAATATATGGCATTTGTTATGTGGCATAGAAATTAGAGGTAGAAAAATGACGATACAAATGGCCGATGTATTGTCCTATATTAGCTTATTGTAGATATACTGGTCTGGCATAGGAGAATATGTTGGGGATAAGTAAATAACAAGAAATAGCAATATGGAAATGAGAAATTCACATTTTAGCATCCAATTTTATAGAATAATTATCAAAATGTTTGAGTATGTTATGTGTTTGTGTAAAAAAAAAATCGGTTTATTCAGATTTTTTTAACTAGTAAATATCAATATTGGTATTGGCCTAAAAAAATCCAGTAGGCTACTGGTTCGACTTTAACAGGAATAATGTATTATTTCATTAAAGTTAACTTTGTATGTGTATTTTAGGCGAGGTTGTCCACCTCCGCTTTAACAATGCGGAACATCCTGAAAGCTAAAGCACCCCACAGTGCAGCCACTAACCTGATCCACAGGCCGCTCACTGGGGGTCGCTGTTTCCACGCACTCGCTCTCTGTCTCCGCAGTGCTGCCTGTCTACGAGGAGTGCGTTTGATTGTTGCAGGGCTCAATGGCGGACAGAGCAGGATAGTCGCGTTAGCACCGAGGACAATAACATCTTGACTGTGTGAATTCCTGGCGTGACTCGGTCCGCCGCTGCGTGCCCCCCGGGTGCAACGGTTGAAACGGGCTCCCATCTGCACTAACGTTAACGTTAATTACAGAGTCGCTGCAGCTATTTTCTGCTTGTCTTCTAACGTTAGCGTTGTTGAGTTCCCATCCCGAGCGGAGAAGTTACACTGTTCGTGGTGGCTCACTAAAGGCAGCTAGCTTGCGAGCAAACCATGGGGGACTCTCTCGAATTGATAGGGAAGCGTCTGCTTTTGCTCCTCGACGACGGCAGGTCTGCGAATGGATCCGAGCCGGAGCAAGCTGCCTGGGCCCGGGACTGGCTCCGGGGGACGGTGCGGGCAGTGAGCGTCATCGGCCTCGCCGCCCCGGAGGTTAGCGGAGGAGAGGCGACGACAACAACAACCACTGCTGCAGGGCTGACGGTCAGTGTTTACATACAAGTGGTGCCGTACTGCGTAGCTAAATACCCACTAATTCATATATCGAATGTGTGCTAGCTTACTAGCTAGCTTGTTCCACCTAATTAAAACTCATTTTAAGCGTCAATGTTGTTACATTAGTTGTCAGTTAACGTTAGCTCATTTATATATTAGCAAGCTACAAGTCGCAGGCGGTGAAGCGAAGCTAAACTCGAGTCCGGGGATTTTCTGGCCTTTGCTTTGTTCTTTTTTTTTTTTAGCTTTTTAACGGATGACATTAAGCTCCGCCAATATTATTCGTAACCTCGTAGCAATTAATTGCAAAGCACAGATGCGCCAGAGCTAACTAAACTATCACCATATTGTTAACAAATCGCTGGCAAGCAGCAGTGAATAACAGCATTAGCTAGCTTGTCAGTTCCCATCGGTAGCTAATGTTAGTCCAGTTAAAGGCCGGACAAGTTCATATGAGGGTGAACCAGGAATTCCTAAGACTTTACCGTAGGGTCCAGATTGCTAAATGTTCAGACTAACGCACAGGTTTGTAAACTAATAAATTCTTGAAAGAATGAAATTAATCTCCACAAGCTGTGTTTAGTCTACATTGTGCAGGGCTGCTAAATTACAGAGACGTTTGAGTGAGATGTGTAAAAATTTGGGGTGGTGGTGGGTGACCTACATAAAAGAATACGCTTCATAGCTAAAATGAAGGGTTTTAGAATAGCAAGCAATTGTCAAGTTAAAAAAAACGTTATTTATATTAACACTGACACTTGATTTGTACAGTACTTTAATAAGATCTTAAGGGTTTAAACGTACAAAACAGTGATTCAGTACCTATATTAATTGAATTAAAAATCATTTAGTTGAAAAGTATGTAGAGTGAGGATTAAATGACTGAAAACTGTAACTGTTACACTTTGGATATTGTACGATTATTAATCAAAGTAAAATGCATTTATTTGTTAGAAATTAGTAGACTCAAACAAAACTATTCAACTTAGATTGTCTTCCTGTAAAATTAGAAGGCACACTTTTATCACACACACTTTATAAGAGCCACGACTGGTTCTCTCTTCTGAGGTGTGCATTCACCAAAATGGATACTTACTGAAGAAATGAGATGCATCAATGATGTCAACTTTAATGGGACTGAGGCTTAAATATCTTTTTTTTTTTTTTCTTCCTGTGAGAGAAATTATTCTTGTGTCCTGCCACTATTTTGTTTTATGCCCAGCTTTACTTCTCACCACCCTACTGACATGTGGACTGATCTCAACCAGTCAGGGCAAATGCTGATGTTCTGATGTTACATGAGTTGACCAATAACCAGCATGACAACTACAAAAACCTGTTTATGTGCTACATTTTATTAAAGCCTTTATGTTGGGAGGCTTGATTCAGTGGTCTGTGAAGAAGATGGCAGTGCAGATTGTGATTGTGTGTTTTGAATACAGATCTGTGATAATCTAGATATAGAAATATAGTAATGGGACTCTAGGTGTCATCTGGATTTTTGCTTCTCATCATCTTTGATGACTTACAAGTAAGTTTCACCACTAGTTCTTTTTGATAAAGTTTTCTCACAGATGTCAGTGCAAAATGTCAATACCAGAACCTTTTTTTAATGAAAAAAAACTCAAATTTAACCAGCAGATCCACATAAAACTAAATTGATGACAGCTCACATTGTCAATGTCTGGCATTTTTATTATATGTAAACGAAAACAAGAAGTGGTGTTTTACAGCTGAGTATATTTGTATGTAAATTCAGTGAATTTTGCTCTCTGCTCAAGATGTGAACTGAGTTGAACAGATCTGTATCCGATTGGCAAAAATGCTCCAAGCAAGACAAAAATTTACTGCAGGCGATATCTGAACACACCTTGGTAAAGGGATGGAGCATCACATTGGATCAAAATGAATACAGACTCTTTCCAAAAAAATCTATTTATGCTCCAGGTAAAATAACACTGTTCTGTTCCATCACTGCAGCACTCACATACCCTGTTTGAGAGCCAATTGATAAGATTTAGTTGTGGTAGTGTTTTTTTTTTTTTAGGTTCACAATGCATTTCATCACAATTTATACGGTGGAATATTGTGTAAGAAAATATTGCAAGACCCTTAATTAATATGGAAGTATCGCGTAAGAATATCAGGATATTTTATATTACCCAACCCTAGCTTTAAGGCTGTGCAACCACCTTATGGTCCTTCTGGTGGCACTGCCATAACTTCTGTACCGATCTGTTTATTGTACCAGCCAGACACCAGTGTCAATTAATGTCGGCATGACTATGTAAGCATAGTACTTCTGTACTGCTTGACTGTCACACTTTATAACACCTATTCAGCATTCTGTTGTTGGTCTCTTTAGTTGTCTACACATCTACAAAAAAGTGCAGTGATATCTAATGGAGTTGAACAGGGATTTGCTTTTGATTCATTGTTGAATATTGACCCTGAAAGCTCCAAATTTAAATGACCATTCATCGGTTTACGTTTACACCCTTATGTTTCCCAGGGAAATGTGAATGGTGGAGTGAGAAAGAAAACGTAAATCTCGTATCACTAACTCTTTAACAACTATACACAGTGATTAGCCGTGTGAGTTGTTTGGACCAGAGGGAGCAATTTTTTACTGGCTAGTCGTTTAAAGCTAGCTGACATCAAAAACACTAGTCGCTTAAAACTGGTGCCTTGATAAGTCATTACTTGAAGAGTCGATTGACCCAAATGAAAAAGAAAACACATCTCTTCTTTTACCTCTGGTGTTATCTTGCCAAGCAGATATTTGGGGTTTTATTTGCTTAGGTTTTAAGATAACTGTCTCTGATACAATGAATTGTGGTGCGTACAGCTTTGAAAAAAGACAAAGACAAAACAAGACAAGACAAGACAAAAGTCTTTATACAAATAATGACCCTGTTAGTCTTGATAATCCACAGACCATATTGTACTCTACTTAAGAAGTAGTCCCTATGAAAACTATTCACATGGAGGTCTGTGTACTACAGACACATACAGAGTACTAGGGACCCTGTTTGTGGAAATTGATGTTGCTGTTTAATTTTTGTAATGTAAATTCTCAGTGCTGTGAGCACCACAAACATTAATTGCTGTTGTATTAGGGACTAGGCAGAAAACTCAGTAGTCTCAACAGATAAAATCAGAACTTGTCTGCATGGCTAGATACCACTAGAGGTAAGTGAGAAAATACTCTGTTTTGTAATTTGATTGAACCAACCTTTTAAAGAGTGCTTCTCGAACAAGTGCAGACTCCAGAGTTGAGAGAATCCTCTTGTACAGTGGGAGGAAGGAGCACACCAGTACCTGAAGGTTAAGCAGTTTGCTTGATATTATCTGTGCAAACCTGCTACCTCAATGCCTGCAGAGCTTTTCCCCCTGCCACTTGTCTGCTTTAGCAAGTAACTGCAATGAAATAAGTAGCAACTAAACTTACCTTTCAGCTTCAATTGAATTTCTCTCTCTAATTTTTTTCTTTTTAAATCTAAGTAGGTGGGTACTTGGCTAGCCAGTTGCATATAGTGTTAATCAATAACATTCCATGAAATTCCCACCCTGAGTTTAATCAAATCTGATATGTCTAGAAGCAGCGACTGGGGGAGTCAGGCAGACAGATAACGGCCCAGTCTGTTTCTCACAGCTTGCTTTGTTAAATAAAAAGCTTAGCTGTGTCTGTAGTGTTTTACACAAGTCCACAGAATAATAAACCTCCACTATCAACTTTACAACCGTGACAAATAAGAGGCGTCTTAAGTACGTGTGATAAAAGTCAATGGTACGAATCTCGCACACAGTGCACGACAAAAGGGAGTCCAGCTGTTGTCAAGTTTACTTTGTGACTTTGTGTAGTTGTTCATTTTTTATTTGGACCATTATGAATCAGTGCATACCAGGGTTACAGTAATTGCAGCAGTTTCAGTTGCTACAGTGTTGCTTACCCCTCTCTCATGAACTTTAGTTGAGTAACTGTTGAGCAAAACACTTAAGTGGAGATTCAGACCAAAACAGTGTAGGGGCTTGCACTGATGGGGGCGTGTTGCTTAAGGTAACGGTGAAATACAATCCAGGAAGTCCAGTTTGAACAACAGATTATTGGGTTTAAAGACTTATCAGATACCAAAAAACAGTTTGTAATACTCACAGACAGGATTTTACAACTCTGCAAACTTAACAGCCACAGTTATTTTATCTTTTGTTCCAACAATCGTGAGCTAAACAAAAGAAATACAGCTTTCACGTTACAAAGTAATCTACCAGGAATGTGCGCTTGCACGTGTGTGATTGGCCAAGGCAGCATCCTACCGGATTATGTCGCGTTTGTCAGACAACCCTGCGTTGGCACCGACAAAGGCCAATCGTGCTCACTGAATAATAAAGGTAGATAAAAAAGAGACCACCAACTGAGACATTTGAAACTAACATTGACTAATTCCAATCCATTCATGATTAATTGGAGGTTCCCTGGTGTGTGCATATCATCTTAGAGCAAATTTTGGAGCCACCTGGGCTCCATAATTGGAATACAGGCACACAGTGGGTCAGTATTGAGACACGGGCTGCACATTTTTCAGACGCATGTACAGGCTAAAATCATTTTCAAAAATCTGGATATGGATATATGTAGTATTTAAAGAATGCTTTTACAACAGCAGCATATATATATTAAATAAATACCATTTTATATGCAATAATGGAAGCTTTGTTTGATGCCATCACCTGAATGTATTTTTAAGGCCGTGTCTTCCATTTTAAGCAAATTAATCATCAACTTTTTCTTTTAAACCAAAGTAGCTAGATAACTAATGATTGACAGGCACTCCTCCTGTGATCCTGCCAGCGGGACTGCTATGCTAGTTCTCTGCAATCTATTTATGTGTTGTCAACTCTGCTCTAGCAGTACAGGACCTCTCTGAAGTCTGATTTGCATTAAATGTGCACAAGACAAAGTTGTGTATGATCTTACTGTACCAGTGAGACACACAAACTTAGATGTAGGCAGATTCTGTCATACTGTTCAAAATGACAAACAAAATTTTCCTTTTCTAGTATTCTCATTTTAGTAAACCGAGTAGTGTTAGTATGAGACTAAGTACTATCACGGTTATGAAATGCTCTTTCAGGGGGGTTGCTGGTACACACTGGCATTGCTTTGGGAAAGTGTCTAATCTGAAGTGTCTTGGCCACTGAAGAGGCTCTGTGTTGCTATCTGCACTGGCAGATTGTAGCTTGTCAGTCCAATTGCAGTACTTCTCTTTTGTTAAAAGAAATTGTGTTATGTTACCTAGAAAATGTTCACTTGTACATATTTCCACCTTGTACTGCATATTTAATTCATCTGATGCTATAGTTGCTTGAAGCCACTTGAACGTAGTACAAGAAATATAGCTATCTTATATCACTTAACAGTCCTTATGTTTATTTTGTTCTCTCTGTTTTTCTGACTGCAGGTATTTGTGGAGTTTGAGAATGCTTTGCAGCGGTGTTCTTGGGTGCAGGTCTATGATGAGGGGGTGAAAGCCGTGTTGGTGGAAGATGCCATTGTTTGGGCCACTCGGAGCGATGGCACTGGGACTACTGGAGCCTCAGCCTCAGCCTGGCCTGCTCTGGTGAGTGCTCAGGTGGACAGTGGGAATAAGCAGGATCGTCTGCGTCATGTATACAAGTCAAGCCTTGAAACGATCTAGGCTACCTGTTAAAATGGGGAATAGGCATCAGCACAAGGCCAACCACGGCTGCCAAATAGGCTTAAACCTATGGCAGCCATGGTTGTATTCAATTACTTTAGCTTTTAGTTTGAATATTTCTTCTAAAGTTTGCACTTGTACCATTACTAACTAATTTAACAAAATACTAACACATTCCATAAGTTCATGTTAGCAATGCAATGCAAAATGGAAAATTGCTTTTTTTCTTCCCTGACCCTGAAGCCTTTGCTGCTGGGGCAAGTAGAGGGCAACTTTACACCCCCTGTGACAAATTCAAAAGGACACAATTTAGATTTTTGCACCTGTGGCACAGGTTAGATATGTAATGTGAACACATGTAATCTGATATTTTAAGATGTGTTTTGGGTCAAATCCATATGTGGAAATAAATTGAAAAGAAATTGGATAACTGCTGATGTGACTTTCATCTAATTTCTAGGTCACTGAGATCAATTTGTGTCAAGTCAGTTAATGTGTTCATGTGGGTATTATGAGCAGAAGCGCAGGAATCAGATATGACTCGGACAAAAAAGTTTGAGACATCAAGACCTTCAGTGTAGACGAACCCTAGATGGCTTAAATTACATTTTAGAAAATCCTGTTATCTGCGTTCTTTTGACATGTAAAATGGTCATATTTTTTCTTTGCTGTTGAATCGCATGCAATTATCAAGAACTTTTCTGTAAGATCAAAGAATTACATGGTGTTCTCTTTTCCGCAGGTCTTCCGCTCCCTGGTGGACAGAGTGGGTTTAGGATCGTTGGTTCCTGTGGAGTATTTTGCAAACAAGAATTTTGAGTTCCTGCCTGATAACAAAACTGTCCAGAGGTTTGAGGTGTGTAAGTTTGTCTTACAGTGTCTGTTAATCCTTTAGCAATGTTAAGTTCTAAAATTATTAGTTTATAAACCAGATAGTTCATTGACAGAAAGCTCATTTTATAATGGACTAATTATTTAGCAAATTTATTGAAAATCATCAAAAAAGTTTTCTGGTTCAGCTTCTCAGATGTCATTTCCTTGCTAATTTCTTTTTCATATTATTGTAAATTGAATATCTCTGTGCTTTTGGACTATTTATCAGACAATCAACTATTTCTTGGCAAGGGCATTTGTTATTACTTGTGACATTTTAAAAATGAGAAACCAATGAAATAGTAACAGCAGCAACTGTTAGTTTGAGTGCTGGTGGTCTTGCCATTAATATTGTAGTGTGAAGTTTCACACATTTTCCCCCCACATTATAGCTGTACCACTATCACTATTTCAGGACAGTGTGGTTTATGTCCTTGTGCAGGTTGATAAAGACACAAGACACCCTTTGCTGTTGGAGCAGCCCTCCCTGCAGGCTGCCATCTCCAGCTGGCGCACAGACTTTGAACTGCAGGAGATCTTCAGGAAGGGTAAGACTCAACCTTCATCAGTTTTTATGTTGTTTTCCTTTACTACCGCCACATGTTCTCTGGGGTGTTTTGTCTTAACAGTGTTTCCCACATAATGTCTTTATTTTGGGCACCTGCTCAAATTAGCAACCTTGGAAATACTGTTCGTTTGGAATGCTTAAACCTGGCATTTGTCATCAGATGTAGTTAAAAGATAGATGATGTTAAGCAGTGAAAGAATGATACCGATGGACTAACAGTGATTGTAAGTCATTGTGTTTCTGATGCAGAAAACGTTGTTGAAACATTGATGTACTGATATATTGTTGACTTGTTATGTGAGGTGTTTCATTTAAATCTGCCAGAGTGTAACTCCTACTTTTCTACCTGTTCCTGCCCTCAGGTTCATACACTATTCAAGGACGCAGGGTTCGTGTGTACCAGCCAGAGTTTGAGGAGTGCTGGGCCTTAGGACTGGTCTCACAGCACGACCCTATCTCACACATTATGGAGATTACCTTAGATAAGGTAAATAATGCTTATGTTACAAGTGGAATTGGGATGGAAATTGTTTTAGATATTTAGGGATCCAAATACCAAAACAAATAGAAACTCTTTATGACATTAATTATGGAAAATTGCAGACACAAATAAAAGAGGATTTAGATGGAACATTATGTCACTTTCAGACCAGATAAGTTAGATTCAAATGACAGTATTGCCTCACTTCTTGTTTTTATTTCAGTCACTACCTATTCCCATTAGCTCCACTACATTTCAGAAGTGGGATACAGTGTTAAACAAATTCCTCTGGAATGGGCGAAAGCCAAGAGTAAAAATAAAAGTTCTGAAGTTAAGTTAATCTAGAGGTGGATTAGCGTTCCCCACATTGCCAAATTATTATATGGCGGGACCTATATTAGTTGTTAGGACCAAAAATAGGAGAAAGAATTAGAAATTGTGATTGACACTGAGCAATGCGGGGACATTTGTACTAGGACTCATAAAACAACTGCTTCATACATGTGGAGAGAATATGCTTGGAAGATACAGATGCAGTATTTTATTACCCCAAATAAATATGCTAAATATGATGTGTCTGCATCTTCAAGTGTTGGAGGGAAATTTCACCCACTTATTTTGGTCATGTGATATGTTAAAGTCATATTGGAGTGGTGTGAAAAGTTAAATGAAATGTATTATGAAAATTTGTGTGGGTCCATATTTGACCTTATTTGTCTTATTAGGTGTAATGCCTCTTGAAAAAATTAATAAAAGGACAAATATTGAGAATAAGCTCTTTGAAAGTAATAACAAAAAATTGGAGGCAAAAGAGGAAGCCCAAGTGTAGACAAATGGAAAGAACGAGTGGAGCATATAAAAAGCATGGAGAAAATCACTTATAAAATCTGTGCTAATATTGAAGGTTTTGAGACAAGATGGGCTAAATAGCTGTGCTATGTAAAGTGAAATAATGGTGGCAGTGGATGACATTAATGCACACAGGTACAGGTAGAAGGGTGGAAATGTATTCATATGACTGTGTTTAGATATAGATGCTCACACAGACTTGTGTGCATGTATAGGTACAGTGGTGTGCAAAAGTGTTTGCCCCCTTCCTGATTTCTTATTTTTTTGCTTGTTTGTCACACTTAAATGTTTCAGATCATCAAACAAATTTAAATATTAGTCAAAGATAACACAAGTAAACACAAAATGCAGGTTTTAAATGAAGGTTGTTATTATTAAGGGAAAACAAAATCCAAACCTACATGGCCCTGTGTGAAACAGTGATTGTCCCTTAAACCTAATAACTGGTTGGGCCACCCTTAGCAGCAACAACTTCAATCAAGTGTTTGCGATAACTTGCAGTGAATCTTCTACAGCGCTGTGGAGGAATTTTGGCCCACTCATCTTTGCAGAATTGTTGTAATTCTGCTACATTGGAGGGTTTTCGAGCATGAACTGCCTTTTTAAGGTCATGCCACAGCATCTCAATAGGATTCAGGTCAGGACTTTGACTAGGCCACTCCAAAGTCTTCATTTTGTTCTTCTTCAGCCATTCAGAGACCCCACAACAACATCCAAAGAACTGCAGGCCTCACTTGCCTCAGTTAAGGTCAGTGTTCATGACTCCACCATAAGAGACTGGGCAAAAATGGCCTGCATGGCAGAGCTCCAAGACGAAAACCACGCTGAGCAAAAAGTACATTAAGGCTCGTCTCATTTTTGCCAGAAAACATCTTGATGATCCCTAAGACTTTTGGGAAAATACTCTGTGGACTGACGAGACAAAAGTTGAACTTTTTGGAAGGTGTGTGTCCCATTACATCTGGCGTAAAAGTAACATTGCATTTCAGAAAAAGAACATCATACCAACAGTATAATATGGTGGTGGTAGTGTGATTATCTGGGGCTGTTTTTTTTTTGCCCAGTCTCTTTCTTATGGTGGAATCATGAACACTTACTTTAACTAAACCTGCTAAAAATCTATTAAACGAACTGTTCTTAAAATAATGGGTATGTTTTGTCTAAATATATTCTGGTCATGCTGTGAAGGCCACTAAAATATCACCTTTTTTGCTGTAGGGAGAAGAAAATCAGATGGTAGATCCTCGTGTGATACATGTCATGCTGGCAGAGGAGGAGGTGAGGTTTTCGTGTTATACATCTAACCATACTCTGTAATTGGTTGAACTGTGCTGTATATTCTGCTAAAGTGGTTGAAGTATTTTCAGCTTTAGACTGACATTTTTAAAAATGTATTAATAGAATTACTTACTAACATTTCCCCCCTTTTTAGCTTGGTAAGAATGGGCGGCGAAGGAAGGACAGCGAAACAATGAAGGGTGACAGTGGACGCAGACGCAGGACTGCCTCCGAAGGCGAAGATGACTTGAACTTGAAACGTTTTAAAGGAGCAGGAGATACTGGAGCTGATGGGCAAAACTGTAGCGATTCCAACGAAACTCCAACTGAAGGGATGGGGATCTGGGGTGGAGACTCGGGCGAAAGAGTCAGCAGCACAACCAAAAACGGAAGTTCTTCAGAAGGAGCCTTTCCTCAGGGCAGAGTGTCGTCCCCCAACATCAATTCCTCACTCCAGATGGACCAATCAAATGCTACTCCTTGTTATCCTGCACACGTCAAAGAAAATGGTCGCTCACTCTTCGCACAAGTGGCAGCCGACTCCACCACTGCCGTTAGTCACACCCCCACCCCTCCTCCCCTCAAACCAGCCCCCTCTCCCTTCTCCACCACATCTTTCCCCTCACTAGGCCAGATGCCAAGCCTGGTCCCTGGAGCTCCAGCCCCCAAGGCCTCCCCATCCCCCCAGCCAGACCGAGAGGAGGCTTCCCAGTCAGCTTATTCCAAAACAGCTGCTCTTGTTTCCCCAGGGCCTGTCACCATTTCTTGGTCGCATGAGAGCGTCCCTAGTGTGGCACTTTCTGCTTCTGTGGGTTTTAGTCCTAAAGCCCCCACCTGGGGAAGCCAGACTGAGGTAAGGCGATCAATATGATCAGTACCGTCAATACCATTATATGAAAGTGTTCACAGTTTTGTTTCTGTTATTAACAGAATTTTACTTACCCCATTGTTTTGTTTCTCAGGGCTCTAAAACTGCTTCGGGTTTTCGTTTGCCCCAGGCCACTGCTTCTGTATTTGGAGATGTTACCTCTCAGAGCAATGGAGCTCCTACCACTACCACAACCTCCCAGGACACTCCGAGGCCCTTTGGCTTCGGCTTTGGCGAAGCAAAGAATGAGACTCAATCCCAGCAAGACCAAAACTTGTTTTTCCAGTGCATGACCCAGAATTCTGGCTCCAGCTCAATTCTAGCTGCTGGTCAGACCCAGTCCAAGGACACCAATTACTTCACCGCAGTGTCTGAGAGCCTGAGTAAAGAGCCACCAAGCCTTTTCAAGCCCACAACCGCCAGTGAAGGGCTGAAAAAGCCTGAGCAGCCCAAAGTGCCTGAGACCCATCCGACAGGAAATGGTGTGCTCAACAAATCGTCATCTGCCTTCCAGGGCATGGGTGGCTCTGCAGGAGGAAGAGGCTCTGGTATTGGTATTGGTGGTCTGGCTGCAGCCTCTGGGGCTCAAAGTACTTCTAAGAAGAGCAGTAATAATGGAACATCTGTGGGTGGCTTAGGGCTGCAATCTGGTTTTAATACTTCAGATAGCCACCAGAACCTTTTTCTGCAGGCCTCCAAAGAGCCCACCAATCCATTTTTGGCTTATGGGGACAAAAACTCCCACACCTCCTTTGCTGGCCTCACTGGGGCCGAGCCACAGACCCTCGGTCCTGCCTCAGACAGCAAGCCAAACCTGTTCACTATGGCAGAGCCACCAAAGGGGATTCTTTCTTCCCCTTTTCCAGCACTCTCAGCAGCTGCTTTACCCAGCTCTTCCTCCTCTCCAGCACCGGCCTCGTCACAGAGGTCACAGACTGAAGGGAAAAAGGAGGAGCAAGACGTTGGGGAGATGCCTACATCCACCTCAGGCTGTCCCAGGTTTGGAAGCACTGGCCCTGGTGGAATGGAGGAGGTCCCTGTCTCCTTTGACCAGAACCAGTCTCAGAAGTTTACCCTGGAGGAAAGAGGCCAGTCGTCAAAACGTGACTCTGACTCCAGCAGCAACAGTGACTTGTCAGACCTGAGTGAGAATGAGGAGGGCCCGGAGAAAGGCCAAGTCCCAGGAGGACTGCCACACTCTGCCAAGGACGGGGCCATGTTGCAGAAAACTAAAGTCCAAGGGGCTGCTAAGAGCCGTCCACGTAACAAGCCTTTCAAAGGTAAGTCTTGTCCGCTCTTAAGAACCCCAGAATCATTTGTGGTGACAAACTAAGCAATAAAATTAACACTAAGTTGTCTCCACCAGTCGGCCAGTCTGTACTAAAAGACCAGAGCAAAGTGCGTCGTCTGAAGCAGTCTGGTGAGTCTTTTCTCCAGGATGGCTCCTGCATCAATGTGGCCCCTCACTTGCACAAGTGCCGCGAGTGTCGTCTAGAGCGTTACCGTAAATATCGAACTACAGATGGAGACAGCGATGACGATGACGACCCAAATGTAGCCTGTCGTTTCTTCCACTTCAGAAGGTATGCATGTAATGTTTTGCTTTGTGTATTTGAGCATCACAGGAAAGTTAGCAGAATAGAGGAAGCAATCATCGCAAACAATGTCATGTTACTGAATTAACCTTTATTTGCCTGTGACCAGGTTGGCTTTCACTCGTAAAGGTGTACTGCGTGTGGAAGGCTTCCTGAGCCCTCAGCAGAGCGATTCCATGGCCATGGGTCTGTGGCTACCTGCACCAGCTGTCCAAGAGGGCCTTGACCTCGATACATCCAAGTACATCCTGGCCAATGTGGGAGACCAGTTCTGCCAATTGGTCATGTCTGAGAAGGAAGCCATGATGATGGTGGAGCCTCACCGTGAGTATAAAGACATTTCACTGATCCCATATTTTCTTCATATTTAGTATTTTATCTTGTCTTATGCATTTGTCCTACATTTTGTCCCAACACTCAACCTGTCAGAAGGGTCTGTTGTGTATACAATGCTGTTTTTTTTTTTTGGCCTGTCCTTCAGAGAAAGTGGCATGGAAACGTGCTGTGCGAGGCATCAGAGAAATGTGTGACGTGTGTGAGACCACCCTGTTCAACATCCACTGGGTTTGTCGCAAGTGTGGCTTCGGAGTGTGTCTGGACTGCTATCGCCTCCGCAGGAACAGACCAAGAGAGGGTGAGTCCTTAGATGACATTTAGGGAACCTTCGAGCTAAGTTAACCAGTTCACTACAGTGTTCCTGTGATAACCTAACCTTTTATTTTATTGCATATTTTTTATTACAATAATAGAAACGTGTTGACAAGGTTAATACTTAGTGAGATCTTTTGAGGTTGAGTGTGTTGGAAACACACAGATCAATATGTTCTTTCCCTCAGATGTAGATGAAGGTCCAGAGGATGAGGTTTTCGCTTGGTTGAAGTGTGCCAAAGGCCAGCCTCATGAGCCACAGAACCTCATGCCTACGCAGATTATACCTGGGACAGGTAACATGTACATTATGATTGAATCATAAATCTATCAATCCCTACCTTACGATTATCAAGTATTAAATATGATTTTGTATTGCTACAATAACAGTTGTAATGATTGATTTTTATTCCCTTTTCCTTTAGCTCTGTACAACATAGGTGACATGGTGCACTCAGCGAGAGGCAAGTGGGGTATTAAGGCCAATTGTCCCTGTGCCAGTCGACACACAAAACCTCTAGTGCGCCCTAGTGCCCCCAATGGGATTTCACAGGTACTGTTGTGCCACATCATCTTTTTCTTAGTTCTACATTTTGAGAAGTGTTTAACTTAAAGGCTATAATGTCTGTCTGTGCTTGTCTCAGCAGTCTGCAACAAGCAGTGGTGGTGTCCTTACAGCTGCAGCTTCTGGTATTGGCACCACTCCAAAATCAGAGGGAGAAACATCAGCAATCAAAACAGAAATGACACAAACAGCAGCGCCATCAGACAGTGGGGGAGGAGAAACTGTGGGCAGTACCAGTAACTCCACCAGTGGTACATCCTCCCCCTGTAACCTCACACAGTCCTCTGCCAAGGAGTCGCGCTCATCAGGAGAGGGTAATAGCTCTGCTCTGCACTGGCTGGCAGACTTGGCCACACAGAAAGCCAAGGATGACACCAAGGGTGAGTAGGAAAGAGGAAATGCTTAGTCAGTGTAATCTGAGTGCATAAAAAAGTCAAAATCAATATTTAAGTTGAAGTTACTTCAACGTCGACTTGCCATCTTCTTCCAGAATCCGGTTCACTTCGCTCCATGATGAGTCGAGACAGCCGGCCGCCCTTTGGCCTGGATTCACTCAGTGCCCTGTCAAAGCCTTCTGCTTCCAGCCCTAAGCTATTTAACAGCCTGTTACTGGGCTCCAGCATGGCCCAGTCCAAACCTGAGGGGTCCAGTCTCCGGGACCTACTCAATTCTGGACCGGGCAAACTCCCCCAGGGCCCTGGAGAGAGTGGGGTACCATTCCCCTCTGTCTTTACCTCAACAGGCGTACGTATAAAACTTTTTTTATTATTCCTAGTAGTTTTATGAAGTGTTCCATGTGTACACATCTATGCTAAAAAGCCTATCCGCAAGATCAGTTTCTGAACTAGTCTTATGCTGTGGAAGTCAATTTGCCCAAAAACATATTGTATGTTAAACCAAGATTGAAAAATAGATCAGTTGTAAAAAAACAAAACAAAAAACTAACAAACTGACAAACCCAGAGTCAGTTCAAATCACACTTAACACTGTTTATGTATATTTAAATATTGAATTATTTATAATGTTTTGGTGTATTTCAGCAAAAAGAGAAATACAAGTGTTAGGCATATCTCCTACAAAACTATAGAGAAATACAACAGGTAATAGTGATAAGGAAAGTACTGTGATTTGTCAGTGTTAAAGTCTCATATTTGCCTCAGTTTTTCATTTTCAAATAATCCATGAAAGAATGCATGGAAGTCAATCCGTGTATCCTAAGTTGAAAATATGGTGAGTCAACTAAAAACATTTTCAAGAATAACTGAAGTGGTAAAAATACTAAGATTAGGAATAACTGAATTGATTACAAATTGTATTACTGCCATTTACTGGTGTAGTAATGAACCAGAACTTTCACTTTGAAATTGCCAAGGTGGAAACTACTAAAAACAAAAAGATGATTATTCACCTGTAAGTACAAAAATGTGTCTTTTGTCTGTCAGAGTGACAAGCTGAAGAGCAGCCTCCCAAACTTCCTGGATCACATCATCGCCTCAGTTGTGGAGACCAAGAAGGCAGAAGGCCGTCGGACTGGGGCCTCTGAAGGCGGCGAGCTTGGTGTGTTGGGTGGCCGCAAAGACGGAGTAATGGGCCTTAGTGTTTTGGAACCACATACCTCACACTCCTGGCTCTGTGACGGACGACTCCTCTGCCTACAGGATCCCAGCAACAGCAACAACTGGAAGATCTTCAGAGAGTGCTGGAAGCAGGGACAAGTAAGAACCACAATTATAGTATAACTCCTGAGGCGTCTGAAGCAGAAACATGATGGACCAGAACAAGAAAGATTGCTGTTGGTGAAACTGCACTGACTTCTGTTGCTCTATCATTTATCTAATCTCTTCTCCTCTGTGTCCAGCCTGTGTTGGTGTCAGGCATACATAAACGCCTGAAAGGTAATTTGTGGCAACCCGATGCCTTCAGTAAAGAGTTTGGAGACCAGGATGTAGACCTGGTCAACTGTAGAAACTGTGCTATCATTTCTGATGTGAAGGTGCGAGACTTCTGGGACGGCTTCCAGGTCATCTCCAGTGAGTGCCCAAACTTTTTTTCCAACAAGTTATTCTTATTTGTTGTTTGGATGGACTGATTGACGTGCATGCCACTGTGTTATTTTAGCTCATGTTTCTCTCTGATGTGTGTTTTTCTGTGAATGCAGAGCGACTGCAAGATAGTGACGGCCATCCCATGGTGTTGAAATTAAAGGATTGGCCTCCAGGTGAAGACTTCAGGGACATGATGCCCACACGGTGAGGAACCCAGAAATATGTTGCTTTGTTGTGTGTCTAATGCATTTGCTCACCAACTATGCTACCTGCTTCATACCCCGAGGGGGATATTTACTAATTATATATAATAATGTATATTATTTGAAATAGGATTCATAAATAGCTTACATGCCAAAATAAGATTCACATTTTTTTAATCACACCATTTACTAGTCACCTAGCACATATGGAATCTGTTGTATTTATTAATGGTATTTCAGACATTTTCTTTACCCTTTATTAGCCTTTTCTTTGCCTTCCTGGTGCTTTGATGATTTCATGTGTACTTTTACATAAAATGTGGAATAACCA